>NW_026287340.1:0-5362 GCF_023373465.1 Oncorhynchus keta | reverse complement strand
AATCAAATCAAATCAAATTTATTTATATAGCCCTTCTGTACATCAGCTGATATCTCAAAGTGCTGTACAGAAACCCAGCCTAAAACCCCAAACAGCAAACAATGCAGGTGTAAAAGCACGGTGGCTAGGAAAACTCCCTAGAAAGGCCAAAACCTAGGAAGAAACCTAGAGAGGAACCGGCTATGTGGGGTGGCCAGTCCTCTTCTGGCTGTGCCGGTAGAGATTATAACAGAACATGACCAAGATGTTCAAATGTTCATAAATGACCAGCATGGTCGAATAATAATAAGGCAGAACAGTTGAAACTGGAGCAGCAGCACAGTCAGGTGGACTGGGGACAGCAAGGAGCCATCATGTCAGGTAGTCCTGGGGCACGGTCCTAGGGCTCAGGTCCTCCGAGAGAGAGAAAGAAAGAGAGAATTAGAGAGAGCATATGTGGGGTGGCCAGTCCTCTTCTGGCTGTGCCGGGTGGAGATTATAACAGAACGTGGCCAAGATGTTCAAATGTTCATAAATGACCAGCATGGTTGAATAATAGTAAGGCAGAACAGTTGAAACTGAGCAGGAGCATGGCCAGGTGGACTGGGGACAGCAAGGAGTCCTCATGTCAGGTAGTCCTGGGACATGGTCCTAGGGCCCAGGCCAGTTGAAACTGGAGCAGCAGCATGGCCAGGTGGACTGGGGACAGCAAGGAGTCATCATGTCAGGTAGTCCTGGGGCATGGTCCTAGGGCTCAGGTCCTCCGAGAGAGAGAAAGAAAGAGAGAAGGAGAGAATTAGAGAACGCACACTTAGATTCACACAGGACACCGAATAGGACAGGAGAAGTACTCCAGATATAACAAACTGACCCTAGCCCCCGACACATAAACTACTGCAGCATAAATACTGGAGGCTGAGACAGGAGGGGTCAGGAGACACTGTGGCCCCATCCGAGGACACCCGGACAGGGCCAAACAGGAAGGATATAACCCCACCCACTTTGCCAAAGCACAGCCCCCACACCACTAGAGGGATATCTTCAACCACCAACTTACCATCCTGAGACAAGGCCGAGTATAGCCCACAAAGATCTCCGCCACGGTACAACCCAAGGGGGGCAACCCAGACAGGCCGACCACAACAGTGAATCAACCCACCCAGGTGACGCACCCCCCAGGGACGGCACGAGAGAGCCCCAGCAAGCCAGTGACTCAGCCCCGTAACAGGGTTAGAGGCAGAGAATCCCAGTGGAAAGAGGGGAACCGGCCAGGCAGAGACAGCAAGGGCGGTTCGTTGCTCCAGAGCCTTTCCGTTCACCTTCCCACTCCTGGGCCAGACTACACTCAATCATATGACCCACTGAAGAGATGAGTCTTCAGTAAAGACTTAAAGGTTGAGACCGAGTTTTGCGTCTCTGACATGGGTAGGCAGACCGTTCCATAAAAATGGAGCTCTATAGGAGAAAGCCCTGCCTCCAGCTGTTTGCTTAGAAATTCTAGGGACAATTAGGAGGCTCATGCGTCTTGTGACCGTAGCGTACGTGTAGGTATGTACGGCAGGACCAAATCAGAGAGGTAGGTAGGAGCAAGCCCATGTAATGCTTTGTAGGTTAGCAGTAAAACCTTGAAATCAGCCCTTGCTTTGACAGGAAGCCAGTGTAGAGAGGCTAGCACTGGAGTAATATGATCAAATTTTTTGGTTCTAGTCAGGATTCTAGCAGCCGTATTTAGCACTAACTGAAGTTTATTTAGTGCTTTATCCGGGTAGCCGGAAAATAGAGCATTGCAGTAGTCTAACCTAGAAGTGACAAAAGCATGGATTAATTTTTCTGCATCATTTTTGGACAGAAAGTTTCTGATTTTTGCAATGTTACGTAGATGGAAAAAAGCTGTCCTCGAAATGGTCTTGATATGTTCTTCAAAAGAGAGATCAGGTCCAGAGTGCAACGCCGAGGTCCTTCACAGTTTTATTTGAGACGACTGTACAACCATTAAGATTAATTGTCAGATTCAACAGAAGATCTTGTTTCTGGGGACCTAGAACAAGCATCTCTGTTTTGTCCGAGTTTATAGTAGAAAGTTTGCAGCCATCCACTTCCTTATGTCTGAAACATGTATGTTTCTAGCTTAGGGCAATTTTGGGGCTTCACCATGTTTCATTGAAATGTACAGCTGTGTGTCATCCGCATAGCAGTGAAAAGTTTACATTATGTTTTCGGAATAAACATCCCCAAGAGGTAAAAATATATAGTGAAAACAATAGTGGTCCTAAAACAGAACCTTGAGGAACACCGAAATGTACAGCTGATTTGTCAGAGGACAAACCATTCACAGAGACAAACTGATATCTTTCCGACAGATAAGACTCTTAAAAACCAGCCAGAACATGTCCGTGTAGACCAATTTGGGTTTCAATCTTTCCAAAGAATGTGGTGATCGATGGCATCAAAAGCAGCACTAAGGTCTAGGAGCACGAGGACAGATGCAGAGCTCTCGGTCCGATGCCATTAAAATGTCATTTACCACCTTCACAAGTGCCGTCTCAGTGCTATGATGGGGTCTAAAACCAGACTGAAGCATTTCGTATACATTGTTTGTCTTCAGGAAGGCAGGAGTTGTTGCGCAACAGCCTTCTAAAATCTTGGAGAGGAATGGAAGATTCATAGGCCGATAGTTTTTATATTTTCAAATAAGGTTTGGCTTTTTCAAGAGAGGCTTTATTACTGCCACTTTTAGTGAGTTTGGTACACATCCAGTGGATAGAGAGCCGTTTATTATGTTCAACATAGGAGGCCAAGCACAGGAAGCAGCTCTTTCAGTAGTTTAGTTGGAATAGGGTCCAGTATACAGCTTGAAGGTTTAGAGGCTATGATTATTTTCATCATTGTGTCAAGAGATATAGTACTAAAACACTTGAGCGTCTCTCTTGATCCTAGGTCCTGGCAGAGTTGTGCAGACTCAGGACAACTGAGGTTTGGAGGAATACGCAGGTTTAAAGAGGAGTCCGTAATTTGCTTTCTAATAATCATAATCTTTTCCTCAAAGAAGTCTCATGAATTTATCAATAAGCAAAGGAAAGTCATCCTCTCTTGGGGAATGCTGCTTTTTAGTTAGCTTTGCCACAGTATCAAAAAGGAATTTCTGATTGTTCTTATTTTCCCAATTGCTTAGAAAAATAGGACGATCGAGCAGCAGCAAGGGCTCTTCGGTACTGCACGGTACCGTCCTTCCAAGCTAGTCGGAAGACTTCCAGTTTGGTGTGGCGCCATTTCCGTTCCAATTTTCTGAAGCTTGCTTCAGAGCTCGGGCATTTTCTGTGTACCAGGGAGCTAGTTTCTTATGAGACATTTTTTTAGTTTTTAGGGGTGCAACTGCATCTAGGGTATTGCGCAAGGTTAAATTGAGATCCTCAGTTAGGTGGTTAACGGATTTTTGTCCTCTGGCGTCCTTGGGTAGGCAGAGGGAGTCTGGAAGGGCATCAAGGAATCTTTTGTGTTGTCTGTGAATTTATAGCACGACTTTTGATGTTCCTTGGTTGGGGTCTGAGCAGATTATTTGTTGCAATTGCAAACGTAATAAAATGGTGGTCCGATAGTCCAGGATTATGAGGAAAAACATTAAGATCCACAACATTTATTCCATGGGACAAAACTAGGTCCAGCGTATGACTGTGACAGTGAGTGGGTCCAGAGACATGTTGGACAAACCCACTGAGTCGATGATGGCTCCAAAAGCCTTTGAGTGGGTCTGTGGACTTTCCATGTGAATATTAAAGTCACCAAAGATTAGAATATTATCTGCAATGACTACAAGGTCTGGATAGGAATTCAGGAACTCAGTGAGAAACGCTGTATATGGCCCAGGAGGCCTGTAAACAGTAGCTATAAAAAGTGATTGAGTAGGCTGCATAGATTTCATGACTAGAAGCTCAAAAGACGAAAACGTCATTTTTTTTGTAAATTGAAATTTGCTATCATAAATGTTAGTAACACCTCCGCCTTTGCGGGATGCACATTAAGTAGCCCTATTTTGAGATGTGAGGTATCATGATCTCTTTCAGTAATGACAGGAATGGAGGTGGTCTTTATCCTAGTGAGATTGCTAAGGCGAACACCGCCATGTTAGTTTTGCCCAACCTAGGTCGAGGCACAGACACGGTCTCAATGGTGATAGCTGAGCTGACTACACTGACTATGCTAGTGGCAGACTCCACTATGCTGGCAGGCTGGCTAATAGCCTGCTGCCTGGCTCTGCACCCTATTTCATTGTGGAGCTAGAGGAGTTAGAGCCCTGTCTATGTTGGCAGATAAGATGAGAGCACCCCTCCAGCTAGGATGGAGTCCGTCACTCCTCAGCAGGTCAGGCTTGGTCCTGTTTGTGGTGAGTCCCAGAAAGAGGGCCAATTATCTACAAATTCTATCTTTTGGGAGGGGCAGAAAGCAGTTTTCAACCAGCGATTGAGTTGTGAGACTCTGCTGTAGAGCTCATCACTCCCCCTAACTGGTAGAGGGCCAGAGACAGTTACTCGATGCCGACACATCTTTCTAGCTGATATGCACGCAGAAGCTATGTTGCGCTTAGTGATCTCTGACTGTTTCCATCCTAACATCGTTGGTGCCGACGTGGATAACAATATCTCTATACTCTACACTCGCCAGTTTTAGCTTTAGCCAGCACCATCTTCAGATTAGCTTACACGTCGGTAGCCCTGCCCCGGGTAAACAGTGTATGATCGCTGGATGATTCGCTTTAAGTCCCTAATACTGCGGGTAATGAAGTCAGCCAATGACTAGAGTTTTCAACTTGTCAGAGCTAATGGTGGGAAGCTTCGGCGTCTCAGACCCCGTAACGGGGAGGAGTAGAGACCAGAGAAGACTCGGCCTCTGACACCCGACCCGCTGCTAATGGGAAGAACCGGTTGAAAGTTTCTGTCTGCTGAATGAGCGACACCGGTTGAGCGTTCCTACAGCATTTCCTTCCAGAAACCGTGAGAAAGTTGTCCGGCTGCGGGGACTGTGCCAGGGATTTATACTACTATCTGTACTTACTGGTGGCACAGACACTGTTTCATCCTTTCCTACACTGAAATTACCCTTGCCTAACGATTGCGTCTGAAGCTGGGCTTGCAGTACAGCTATCCTCGCCGTAAGGCGAGCACAGCTGACTGCAATTAGAAGGCATCATGTTAATGTTACTACTTAGCTTCGGCTGTTGGAGGTCCTGACGAATCGTGTCCAGATAAAGCGTCCGGAGTGAAAAAGTTGAGGAAAAATAAATAAATATATGAACGGTAATTAAAAGTGAAACCCGTAGTTGTCAGGTAGCAAAATAGGTTGGCAACAAAACGCACAGCAATTCAAAACAAGCCTGCAAGTTGTGACG
>NW_026287338.1:0-7453 GCF_023373465.1 Oncorhynchus keta | reverse complement strand
TCAATGCCCTTCGTTCAGTTACGTATTGCTAAAGAGATGGAGAAAGAGATGGAGAGAAGAAAAGATGGAGAGACGGAAAGAGATGGAAGAGTGAAGAGAGATGGAGAGGGAAAGAGATGGAGAGAGTGAAGAGATAGAAGAGATGAAGAGATGGAGAAGAAGAGAGATGGAGAGAAATGAAAGAGTAAGATGGAGAAGATGGAAAGAGATGGAGAGAGAGAGAAGAGATGGAGAGAGAGAAGAAAAGGATGAGAGAAAGAGATGGAAGAGAGAAAGAGATGAAGAGAGATGAAAGATGGAAGAAGATGGAAGAGAGGAAGGATGGAGAGAGGAGACAGAAAGAGATGGAGAGATAGAAGAGATGGAGAGAGAAGAAGAGATGGAGAGAGAGAGAAGGAAGATGGAAGAAGAGAGAGAGAGATGGAGAGAGGAAAGATGGAGAGAGAGAAGAAGAGATGAGATGGAGAAGAGATGGAGAGAGAGAAAGAGATGGAGAGAGTGAAAGAGATGGATGAGAGGAAGAAAGAGATGGAGAGAGAAAGAAGATGGGATGGAGAGAGTGAGAGAGAGGATGGAGAGAGAGGAAAGAGATGGAAGAGAGTGGAAGAGATGGAGGAAAGAATGGAGAAGAGAAGAAAGAGAGATGGAGGAAGAAGAAAAGGAGATGGAAAGTGAAGAAGAGATAGAGAGAGAAGAAGAGATGGAAGAGAGAAGTGAAAGAATGGAAGAGAAAGGATAAGAGATGGAGAAGAGAAGAAAGAAAGATGGAAGAGCGAGAAGAGATGGAGAGAGAAAAGATGGAAGAAGAAAGAGAAGGATAAGAGGAGACAGAAAGAAAGAGATGGAGAAGAGAAAGAAGAGATGGAGAAGAGTGAAGAGATGGAGGAAGAGAAGTAAAAGAATGGAGAGAAGAAGAAAGATGGAGAAGAAGAAAGAGAAGATGGAAGAGAAGTGAAAATGAGAGAATGGAAGAAGAGATGGAAGAAAGATAGAAGATGGAAGAGAAGAAAAGATGAAGAAGAGTGAAAGAGATGGAGAGATGGAGAAGAGATGGAAGGAGAGAAGAAAAGATGGAGAGAGAAAAAAGATGGAAGAAGGATGAAAAGAGGAGAGAAGAAGAATGGAAAGTGAAAGAGATGGAGAAGAAGGAAGAAAAGATGGAAAGATGAAGGAAAGAAGATCGGAGGAAGAAGAAAGATGGAGAAGAGTGAAGATGGAGAAGAAGAAAGATCGAAGAGAAGAGAAAAGATGGAAGAGTAGAAAGAGATGGAGAGAATGAAAAGAAGAGATGGAGAAAGTGAAAGAGATGGAAAGAAAGAAGATCGGAGAGATAGAAAGAGATCGAGAAGGAAAGAGATGGAAAGGAGATGGAGAAGAAAAGATGGAAGAGTGGAAAGAGATGGAAGAAAGAAGGAGATGGAAAGTGAAAGAGATGGAAGAAGGAAGATGGAAAGAGAAAAAGAGATGGAGAAGTGAAAGAGATGGAGAGAGAAAGAGATGGAGAGAGAGAAAGAGATGGAGAGAGATAGAAGAGATAGGAGAGAGTGGAAGAAGGATAGAAGAAAGATCGAAGATGAAGAAAGATGGAAAGTGAAAGAAGAGATGGAGAGAGAAGAAAGATAGAAAGAAAAGATAGAGAAAGTAAAAGAAAAGATGGAAGAGAAAGAAAGATAGGAGAGAAAAGAGAAAGAATGGAAGAGAAAGAATGAAGATGGAGAAAGGAATGAAAGTGAAAGAGATAGGAGAGAGAAAAGAGAAGGAGACAAAGATGGAGAGAAAAGATGGAGAAAGTGAAGAGAGATAGAAGAGTGAAAGAAGATCGAAGAAGAAAGATGGAGAAGGAAGAGTGAAGAAAGATGGAGAGAAAGATGGAGAGGAGAATGCGAAGAAAGAGATAGGAAGAGAAGTGGAGAAGAAAGATGAAGAAAGAGAACTGGAGAGAAAGTGAAGAAGAGATGGAAGAAGAAAGAAGAAGGAGATGGAAGTGAAAGAAGAATGGAAGAAGAGAAAGAAAGAGAGATGGAAGAGTGAAGAGATGGAAGAGAGAGAAGAGATAGAGAGAAAGTGAAGAGATGGAGAGAAGAGAAGAGATGGAGAGAAGATGAAAGAGATGGAGAGAGAGAAAGAGATGGAAGAGAGAAGATCGGAGAGAGGGAAAGATGAAGAAAAGAAAAGATGGAGAAAGGAAAGATGGAAGAGAAGAGATGGAAGAAAGATGTGGAGAAGAGAGAAAGATGGAGAAGAAAGAGATGGAGAGAAAGAGAGAAAGTGAAGAAAGATGGAAGAAAGAGAAGAGATGGAGAGAAAGAAAGATCGGAGAAGAAAGAAAAGTGAGAAAGAGAAGAGAGAGAAGATAGAAGAAAAGAGATGGAGAAAGTAAAGAGATGGAGAAGAGAAAGAGATAGAGAGAAGAAAGAGATGGAAGATGGAGAGAGAAAGATGGAAGAAAGATGAGAAGAGTGAAGAAGATGGAGAGAGAAGAAAGAGATGGAAGAGACAGAGAAGAGATGGAGAGAGATGGAAAGATGAGAAGAGAGAAAGAGAATAGAGAGAGTGAAAAGAGATGGAGAGAAGAAGAGAAGAAGATGGAGGAGAGTGAAGAAGATGGAGAAGAAGAAAAGATGGAGAGAAAAGTGGAGATAGAAGAGATGGAGAGAAGAAAAAGAGATGGAAAGTGAAAGAGAGATGGAGAGAAGAAAGAAGATGGAGAAGATGAAAGAATGGAAAGTGAAAGAGATGGAGAGAAAGATGAAAGAGTGAAGAAGATGGAGAGGAAGAGAAAGTAGAGATGAAGAGAAGGAAGAGATGGAGAAAGTGAAGAGATGGAGAAGGAAAGAGATGGAGAGAGAGAAAGAGAGAGATAGGAGAGAAAGATGGAGAGAGAAGAAAGAGATGGAAAGTGAAAGAGAGATGGAAGAGATGAGGAAGAGATCGGAAAGAGAAAGAGATGGAGAAGAGAAAAGAGATGGAGAGAGAGAAAGAGATGGAAAGAGTAAGAGAAGAGATGGAAAGAAGAAAGAGAGAAAGAGAATGAGAGAGATAGAAAGGATAGAAAGTGAAGAAGATGGAGAGAAGATGGAGAAGTCGAGATGGAAGAGATCGAAGAAAGAGATCGGAAGAAGAAAGAAGAGATGGAGAGAAGAAAGGAAGATGGAGGAAAGTGAAAGAGATGGAGAGAAGAAGAGATGGAAAGGAAGAAGAGATGGAGAGAGAGGAAGAGATGGAGAGAGAGAAGAGAAGAAAGAGATGGAGAGAGTGAAAAGAGATGGAGAGAGAGAAAGATGGAGAAAGAAAGAAGAGATAGAAGAGAAGATCGAAGAGATCGGAGAGAGAAGAAGAGATGGAAGTGAGAGATGGAGAGAAAGAGATGGAGAGAGTGAAAGAGATGGAGAAGATGGAAGAAAGAAGATAGAAGAGAAGAGAAAGAAGATGGAGAGAGAATGAAGAGAAAGAGGATGGAGAAAGTGAGAAAGATCGAGAGTGAAAAGAGATGGAGAAGAGAGAAGAAAGACGAAAGAGAGAAAGGAGAGATGGAGAAAGAGATGGAGATGAGAGTGAAAGAGATGGAGAGGATAGAAGAAGATGGAGAAAGTGAAAGAGATGGAGAAGAAAAGATGTGAAAGAAAAGATAGATGATGGAGAAGAAGAGAAAAGATGGAAGATAAGAAGAAAGAGATGAAGAAAGAAAGAGATAGAGAAAGTAGAAGAAAGAGATGGAAGAGAGAAGAAAGAGATGGAGAAGAGTGAAAGAGAGATGGAGAAAGATAAAGAGATGGAGAAAGTGAAAGAGATGGAAAGAAAGAGAAAGGAAGGAGAAGAGTGAAAGAGGAGATGGAAAGAAGATGGAGAGAAGAAGATGGAGAGTGAAGAGAAGATAGAGAGAAGAGAAAGATGGAGAAGAGAGAAAAGAGATGGAGGAGAAGAGAAAGAGATCGATGAAAGAATGGAGAAGAGAGATGGAAAGGGAAAAGATGGAAGATAGAGAAAGAGATGGAAAGTGAGAAAGATGGAGAAGAGTGAAAGAGATGGAAGAGAAGAGATGGAGAAAGTGAAAAGATGGAAGAAGAGAAAGATGAAGAAGACGAAGAAAAGATGAGAAAGAGAAAAGATGGAGAAGAGTGAAAAAGATGGAAGAAGAAAGATGGAGGAGAAAGAAGGAAAGATGGAGAAGAGAAGGAAAAGAGATGGAAAGTAGAAAGATCGAAGAAAGAAAAGATGGAAGAGTAAAGAAGAGAAAAGAGAGATGGAAGAGAAAGAGAAAGAAGATGGAAGAAAGAAAGAGTGAAGAAGAAAGAGAAAGAGATGGAGGAGAGAAAGATCGAAGGAGAGAGTGAAAGAAGATGGAGAGAGAGAAGTGAGAGAGATCGGAAGAAGAAAGAGATGGAGAAGAAGAAAAGAGATGGAAGAGAGAAAGAGATGAAAGAGAAGAGATAGAGAGAAAGTGAAGAGATGGAGAGAAGAAAGAAGATGGAGAAGTGAAGAGATGAGAAAGTGGAAGAGATGGAGAGAGAAGAAGAAAAGATGGAGAAAGTGAAAGAGATGGAGAAGAAGATGGAGAAGAAAGATGGAGAAAGTGAAGAAAGAGAAGAGAGAGAAGAAAGAATGGAAGAAAGAAGAGATCGGAAAGTGGAAGAGATAGGAGAAAGAGATGGAGAGAGATGAAGAAGAGATGGAGAGAATGGAAGAGAAGAGAGAGAGAGAAGAGATCGGAGAAGAGAAAGAGATGGAGAGGAAGGATGGAGAGAGAGAAAGAGATCGAGAAGATGAAGAAAGATGGAGAGAGAGAAAAGATAGATCAAAGATGGAGAAGAGAAAGATGGAGGAGAGAAGAAAGAAAGATCGGAGAGAAAGAGAGATCGGAGAGAAAGAAGAAGAGATAGAAAGAGAAAGGATGGAAAGAAGAAGAAGATGAGAGAAGAGTAGAAAAGATGGAGAGAGAAAGATGGAGAGAGTGAAGATCGGAAGAGAGATGGAGAAAGAGAAGAAGATGGAGAGAGAAGAAAGATGGAGAGAATGAAAGAAGAGATGAGAGAGAGAAGAAAGATGGAAAGTCGAAGAGAGATGGAAAGTAGAAAGAGATGGAGGAAGAAAGAAGATGGAGAAAGTGAAGATGAGAGAAGAAAGAAGAAGATGGAGAGAGAGAAAGATGATGGAGAAATGAAGAAGGATGGAAGGAGAAAGAGATGGAGAGAAAGATGGAGAGAGTGAAAGAGATGGAAGAAGAAAGAGATGGAGAGAGTGAAAGAGATGGAGAGAAGAAAGAGAGAAGAAGAATGAGAAAGTGAGAAGAGATGGAGAAGAGAAAGAGATGGAAGAGAGTGAAAGAGATGGAGAAGAGTAGAAGAGATGGAGAAGTAGAAGAGATGGAGAGAGAAAGAAGAGATGGAAGAAGATGAAGAAGAGATTGGAAGAGAAGAAAGAAAGATGGAGAGTGAAAGAATGGAAGAAAGAGATGAGAGAAGAAAGATGGAGAAGTGAAAGAGATGGAGAAGAAGAGAGATGGAGAAAGTGAAAGAGATGGAAGAGAAAGATGGAGAGAGTGAAGAGATGGAGAAGAAAGAAGAGATGGAGAGGAGAAGTGAGAAAGATGGAGAGAGAAGATTGGGAAGGAAGTGAGAAGATGGAGAGGAAGAGAAGGAAAGAGAATGGAAAGTGAAAGAGATGGAGAAGAGAGAAAGAGATGGAAGAGTGAAGAAAGATGAAGAAGAGAAGAAGAGATCGAAGAGAAGAAAAGAGATGGAGAAATAGTGAAAGAGGATGGAAGAAGAAAAATGAGATAGAGAAAGAGTAGAAGAGATGGAGAAGGAAGAAGAGATGGAGAGAAGTGAAGAATGGAGAGAAAAGATGGGAAAGAGAAAGAGAGATGGAAGAAAGAAAGAAAGAGAGATGAAGATAGAGAAAGATCGAGAGAGAAAGAAGATGGAAGATGAGAAGATGGAAAGTGAAAAGATGGAGAGAGTAGAAGAGATGGAAGGAGAAGAGATGGAAAGTGAAAGAGATGGAGAAAGAGAAAAAGATGGAAAGAAAGAAGAAAGAGATGGAAGAAAGAATAGAGATAAGATAAGGAAGAAGATGGAGAAGAAGAAAGAGATGGAAGAAGAGTGAAGAGATAGAGAAAGTGAAGAAGATAGAGAGAGAGAGAATGGAAGAAGAGAATGAAGAGATGGAGAAGAGAAGAGAGATGGAGAAGAGAGAAGAGAATGGAGAGAAGAAAATGATGAAAGTGAAGATGGAGAAGAAGAAGAGATGAGGAAGAAAGAAAAGAGATAGAAGTGAAGAGATGGAAGAAGAAGAGATGGAGAGAAAGAATGGATGAGAAGAAAAAGAGATGGAGAAAGATGGAGAAGAGTGAGGAGAGATGGAGAAGTAGAAAGAGATGGAAAGTGAAAGAAGATGGAGAAGAAAGAAAAGAGATGGAAAGTGAAAGATGGAGAGAATGAGAAATGGAGAGAAGAAAGAAATGGAAGAGAAAGATGGAAGAAAAGAAGAAAGTGAAAGGAGATGGAAAGAAAGAGAATGAGAGAAGAGAAGATGAAGAAAGGAAAGAGATGGAAAGAAGAAGAAGAAAGATGGAGAAAGTGAAGAGATGGAAGAAAAGAAGAAAAGAGATGGAGAGAAGTGAAAGAGATGGAGAAAAAGAGATGGAAGAATGGAAGAGATGGAGAGAAGGAGAAGATGGAGAAGAGAAAAGATGGAGAAAGTAGAGAGAGATGGAGAGAAGAAGAGAAGAGAGATGGAGAAAGTGAAGAGATAGGAAAGAAGAAAAGATGGAGAGTGAAAGAGATGAGAAGAGAGAGAAAGTCAGATGGAAAGTAGAAAGGATAGAGAGAGAAAGAGATGGATGAAAGATGAGAGAAGAAAGAGATGGAGATAGAAAGGATGGAAGGAATGAAAAAATCAGAGAAGAAAAGAAAGAATAGAAAATGAAAGATAGATGAAGAAGAAGAAAAGATCGGAAGAATCGAAAAAAGTGAAGCAGAAAAAGAGTGAAAGAAAGAGAAGAGTGAAAGAGAGAAAGAGAAGAAAGAAAGAAAGAAATAAGAGGTGAGGTGGGAGTCAGTGTGTAGTGTTGAGGTGGGAGACAGTGTGAAGTGTTGAGGTGGGAGACAGTGTGTAGTGTTGAGGTGGAGTGTCAGTATGTGAGTGTTGAGGTGGTGTGTCAGTGTTGAGGTGGGTGTCAGTATGTAGTGTTGAGGTGGAGTGTCAGTGTGTATTGTTGAGGTGGGTGTCAGTGTGCATTGTTGAGGTGGGTGTGTGAGTGTTGAGGTGGGTGTCAGTGTGTAGTGTTGAGGTGGGTGTCAGTGTGTAGTGTTGAGGTGGGTATCAGTATGTAGTGTTGAGGTGGGAGTCAGTGTGTAGTGTTGAGAGTGGGTGTCAGTGTGTAGTGTTGAGGTGGGAGTCAGTGTGTAGTGTTGAGGTGGGTGTCAGTGTGTATTGTTGAGGTGTGGTGTGT